>NC_046155.1:176839644-176872144 GCF_011064425.1 Rattus rattus | reverse complement strand
CAATATGAAAACTCATTGTATTTCTTATTATGCAGATTTTATTTACTATTATGAGGAGTGGGCACAGTCTATTCTTTTTATATATTTTTAAAATTTTTATTGGTTATTTTATTTATTTACATTTCAAATGTTATCCCCCTTCCCTGTTTCCCCTCTGAAAACTCCCTGTTCCATCCTCTCCTCCCTGCTTCTATGAGGGTGCTCCCCCACCCATCCATCCCTGCCTTACTGCATTAGCATTTCCCTATGCTGGGGCATCAAGCCTTCACAGGAACAAGGGCCTCCACTTGCATTGATCCAGACTGAGGTACCTGTATAGGAAGGAATGGTGAAGCATATAAATAATATTAACAGGACAGTCAAATAGTTCAAGGAGGAAAGAGCTGCTGTACCCCACATCCCATATCCAGACCCAGGAGTCTCAAGTTCTGTATTGTATTCAAGCACCCATTCATTCAGTATGTTTCCTGATGGTTTATTGGAGAACTGAGAATATAATCACTGAGCTGACAGGCTCAACTTAAATGGACCCATGGTGCAGATGGGAACATGGATATATGCACATTGACAGAGTTCTGGAGTTGTTATAAGGAAATACCAAGGGCTGTTGTAATGGCTCAAATGGAAAATCCACTTGTCACCAAGACTAATCAATTTAATCAATTTAATCCCCAGGACCCACATGGGGAAACCAAGCTCTAGCTGGGACTTAGCTATGTCTCTGTACTATTTGTTTATAGTTTGCATTTCAATTGGTACTTGTCTTAGTTAGGGTTACTAATGCTGTGATAAAATGCCATGACCAAAAGTAACCTGGGGAGAAAAGGATTTATTTTATCTTATAATTTTATAACACAACAAATCACGGAGAGACGTCAGGACAGGAACCTGGAGACAAGAGCTGATGCAGCGTTTGAGGGTGGTGGGTGGTTACTGGCTTGTTCCTGATGGCTTGCTCAGCCTTACAGCACCCAGGACCTTCTAGGAATGACACTACCCACAGTAAACTGGGCCTTCCTACTTCACTCATCAATCAAGAAAATGCACTGTAGGTTTTCCTACAATTCAATCCTGTGGAAACCTCTTTTCAACTGAAGTTTCCTCTTCAGAATAACTCTAACATTTATCAAGTTGACATAATACTAGCCAAGGCTGTATATGTATACTTACTAGTATTGCTGTTTGGTACTTATTTTGAATGAAATTCTTGAAGACAAAGGAAAGCAGAAAGAGTGTTTGAAGGGAAAAAATGAAGGGCAGGGGAAAGATGTAATTATATTCTCAAAAAATAGAAGAATTGTTAGAAAATAGAAATAGAAAATTGTATTTCCATTGACCTTCATTTAATTGGCATAGCATATCTATCTATCTATCTATCTATCTATCTATCTATCTATCTATCTATCTATCTATCTATCTATCTATCTATATGTGTGTGTGTGCGTGTGCGCGCGCATCATACAGACATGTATACACAGTATAAAATATTGAGGGTGGAGCTGGAGACATGGTTTAGTGGTTCAGAGCACTTATTGCTCCTCCAGATAACTTGGGTTCAATTCCCAGCATCCACATGGTAGCTCAGTTATCTTAACTCAAGTTCTTTGGGATCTGACATCAGCTATACATATAGTGCACAGACACACATGCCCGAAAAACACCATGTACATAAAATAAATAAATAAAATTAGAAAAAGAAACAGTGGTAAGTCCCAAGGTAGATAGAAAATGTTCCCATGGCCATCACATTGGAAGGTAGTTATTTCTAGGAAAGACCAGAGTAACCTAAAATATAACTTGCAGTAAATAAGCATCAAAGTACTTAAAGCTTAACAGAGACAGTGAGAATTTGTTCACAGTAGAAATTTAGAGGCTTCCTCTCACCATGTCCTTTAGGATGCTTTGCCTAACTTAGTAACACTCTTACCCCTCCATTCCTGCAAAGACCTCTTTCTTCCTCCAGGGGGTAACATGGAGCTCACATATCCTCGGGAGTTGCCTTCAGTTCCCTCATAGATATTGCATCTCTTTGCTCCTCTTCATGGTAACGATGCATTCTCCGTCTTCCCCTGCATTCCCAACTTGTTAATCTATTGGCCTTCTCATGATCCTTCCTCCTGCTGAGCCAGTCTTCAGCCAAAAGCCATACTAGAGCCATCACGATTATGCATGCCAGGCCAATCCGAATGAGATTCTGGGCTGTGTGATCCCAGAAGGCAGAGTCTGGATTTAGAAGACAGGAGACTGCTGATAGAGGCTATACTTACCCCATCTTCCCCCTTCTTTTTCTTGTACCTTCCCCAGAGACGATGGTTTTAGACTTTCACTTACCCTTCTGCAATCCTGATTCTTTGGTTGAAAGGTCAAACTCCCAATAATCTGAGAATAAAGGATGAAAAGGGGATGAAGAGATAATGGTGTTCAATCTTTCCTTTGAAACCTTTCTTTTATATTTCATGCTATGCATTTCCAGGTTGGTCCCCACCCAGAATTCCAGGCTGTAGGGGCTTAATCTGACAATAGAGTAGACTAGTAAAGAGATGGATGAACTCAAGTATGAATTCATTCACAGTGCTAATTAATACAGGTGTTTGCATTGCCAGGCAGATCCTCTAAGGAAGCCTCATTTTCTTTATTTATTCAATAAAATTTCTTTCTCCTCACTGAAGACAAATTTGCACATTTTCTTCACTGTCTGACATGAGTTGTCCCCAATCCCACTATCACCTCTGTGATAGATAGTTTTAAATGAAAATTTGCCACAATATAGAATTTCCTGAAAAGAGAGGTCAAATGAGAAATTATTTAGATCAAGTTGGCCTATGAGTATGTCTGTGCAGGAGTGCATTGATAATTAATTGATGTGTGAAGACCCCAGTGTTTTGTGGATGTCACCATTTCCTAGGCAGGAGTGTATGAATGATACAGGTCATAACACCTGATTATAACTGAAACAGGTAGCATAAATGTATTTGATTTTCTCTGTGTTCGACTGTGGATATGGCTACCTGCTTGAACTGTTATCTTGATTTTCTCACCTAGAAGTAGAAGCTGAATAAGTCCTTTCCCCTTCAGAGTTGCTTTTAGCCAGGGTGTTTTATTAGAGCAACAGAAATTATCACTAGAAAAGAAGGTAACTTAAACAAAGGCCGAGAATAAGACTGTGGAATTCCCTGTCTTAAATGGGCTTTATGACATCCTTCCTCCTAAGGATCAGGGATTATTATTCAAGAAGGGCTGGAAAGTTTGTAAGAGCCAGAGGTGATGGATGACCACAAGAAACTAATGTCTTGAGACTACAACAGAGCAGTTGCACATATGAATTTTCAGCTGTTATGTTAGCATTCATAAGACCTGTGCAAGCTCAAGATAGACTCACTCCCAACATGGAGAGAGGACATAGGCTCAAAGTTCCAGCCCAGTATGATGAGGAGTCATTGGCATTGTTAGCTGCTGGGGGTTGCACCTTGGTTGGTTGGCCATGCTCTGGTGGAAGGCTACATACTCAAGAACTATGCAGAGCACAAATTGTATTTGATGAATTAAAAAAAAAAAGACATAAAAGTTGGGTAAAAAGGAGGTAAATTTATGAGTGGAATATGATTGGAACATTGTATACAATTCTCAAATAATTAATAAAAGTTTTAAAAACGAAATGAAACTAGCCCACACAAGTGTTTTCAACCTCATTGACCTCACTACTGTTCTATATCACCCAAATCATCTTCCTGCCTGAGGCTGTCTCCACATGGCCATGAATCTCTCTTTCTCTCTCTTTGTACCTCCATGTATTTTTTCCAGTTTCCTTTATCTTAGAGACTTCCCTCTGAAAAACCCTCCTTCATTTTGCTATCTTCCATCCCGATCAATTTAAGACATTTTCTTTTCTTGCATCACCACTTCCTCTGTGTGTGATAGAAAACACATTTATTGGTCCTGACTTGACTCTTGGTTTGTTTTTTTATTGCTGGGCTATAAGTTTCACAAAGGCTTGAGTGAGCTGAATGAGTGCAGTAGGTGCTATGCACTAAATGGATGTTCTGAGTAAATTATCACATTTTTAGTGTTATTAGGAAGCTTTGATCTTTTCTATGAGTGTGTGTGTGTGTGTGTGTGTGTGTGTGTGTGTGTGTGTGTGTGTGTACCACCTTTCTACCTTAGTTTGTGAGCTAGGATCCTTCAATAAACCTTGAAATTTAACTAGACTAGCTTAATGTTGGGCCTCAGGGATCCTATCTCTCTCTCCCCTAGCACCAGGATTACAGGAAGAAGGCACCAGCCTGAATTGTACATGGGCACTGTGGATTCAACTTAGGTCCTCAAGTTTGTGTGGAAAGCACTTTACCAATTCCACAGCGCCTTTCTGGTAAAATTAGAAGTGACTCACCAAGAGTTGAAATAGGGTCTGTGGGTGCAAGGCTGGTGTTTTCAACATCTCCTAGAAATGGAAAATACTTTTAAAAAGTGAGAATTTTAGCTCTCCGCTTCTATTCTCTATTCCTTCATCTTTCTCTGCCCCCCTTGTTTTCCAAGTGCCCAAGTGTTGGCTCTCTAACAAGCAGAGAAATTTTGCTATCTTTTTCATTACAATCAAGTTTATCCCTTAGGACTGGGATTAAGATACAGGAAAAAATGTCTTTACCTGTGATGAGTAGTGTCACAGGCTCACTGGGAAAAGACCATGCATAGTCGTTGTAAGAGCCAAAACATCTGTATGTCCCTCTGTGAGCTCTAGTCACAGGGCCCATGGGGAACTCTGCTTGGATGTTCCCATATTTATGCTGGATATGGTTGGATCCTCTCTCCTTGAGCAGAAAGAATTTGCTTGTTGCAGTCTTCAGATGGCAAGAGAAGGTAACATTCTCCCCCAAGGTTACCTCAGGCCCTGGGTGAACCCAGAGGGTGGGTGTGTCATACAGACCTGTGAGAAAAGTGGGAATGGTATATAGAAAACTTTTTCACACCATGACTTCTCCATCTCCTGTCTCTCTGTCCTTATGATCAGATATCACTCTTTGGAATCTGGGCTCCTTATGTTTTCTATATCTTTTCTTGTTTCAGATGGATCCATAATCTGTTGAGATTAAGACACATGGATCACAGTTTCTGCATCTCTACCCATGTCTCTGAGTTTGGTTTCTTGCACCAAAAACACTAGAATTACCTAGAACTTTCAGATCACGGCCTCTACCCAGAATCATAGCATTAGAATCCCAGGGATAGGATAGCCTTTTGCACTTTAAAATTTTTTTGTTTTAGAATTTTGTAAACAAATCTATATACCCCTCCTTGTTCTCTTTCAAATCTGCGGCCTCTTTTGTTCTACACACACACACACACACACACACACACACACACACCCACATGCTTAAATGTATGGTTGTATACACACATATCTATATCTATATCTATCTATATCTATATCTATATCTATATCTATATCTATATCCATATCCATAACCATATCCATATCCATATCCATATCTATATCTATATCTATACCTATATCTATCTATATCTATATCTATGAATATGCATATTCCTAAATACACAAGTACAACAACCTATTCAGACTGTTTACTGTTACTTGTTTGTATGTTTTCAGGGTTGACATTTAAGTCATTGGTGTGTTCTGGGTAAGATTTTCTCCTTTTCTCAGCATTCCTTACTTGCCTTTAGTTCTGTGTGTAGGGTTGAGGCCTTCTGGGCTTTCCCCTGTCCTAAAGAAATCATTTTCTCGGAAGCCTGTGGAGGTAACTCAGTTGGTAAAGACCTGAATTTGATCCTCAGGTATGGGTTTGATTGCCAATATCAACATAGAAACTGGGGCATGGTGGTGCATGGTACTGCTGGAGAAGGATAGGCATACTTTTTGGCCAGCTAACCTAGTATATGTACTTGGTGAGCCCAAGATACCAGTGAGAGACCCTCTCAAAAAATAAGGCAAGCAATTCCTGGAAAATAACATGCTCTTAGGCACACACACACACACACACACACACACACACACACACACACACACCACTCTACATGCATGAACACTTGGTTAGTTATTAAACATATGCAACTGCTACAAACCATTAGTATGCTTCACCTCCAGAAAATTTTCTTCTCAAAACCAGAAGCTTTTAGACCATTAAATAATTCCCTTTCTTCTTCCCATGGTCTGGTAACCACCCTTCTACATTTTATTTTTGTCTTTGTGAATTTGACTATTTCATGTAACTCAGTTAAGTGTAATCAGATAGTATTTGTTCTCTTGTGACTGGCTTGTCTTCATTAGCATAATGTCCTCAGGGTTCAGCCATGTCATAGGAAGATATAGGAAAATGCTAGCATTTTCTTTGCAAGGTAGAGTAATATTCCACTGTATAGATATAGCACATTTTGTTAATCCAGAGATACCAGTGTTATCAGTACCTTTTAGCTAATTATTTATTTATCTAGTTTCTCTATTTTTCCTTTGTGTATTTGTGTGTGGTATGTGTGGTGTATGGTCCTGTCTGTTTATATGCATGTGCCATAGGAAGACATTGGGTACCGTGGTCTATACCTCTTCATCTTATTCCTTTGAAATAGGGTCTGAAGGAACCAACAGCAAGGATGGTGTCTATCAAGCCTTAGCAATCTTATTTTGTTCCTTGTCCAGTTCTAGTGTTATAGGAACACCTGGCTTTTTATGTGAGTTCTGTGGATTCGAACTCAGGTTCTCATACTTGAACAGGCAAGGTCTGTTATTCATGAACCATCTAACCTTTTAGCTATTGCGACTAATATTCTCATGAACATGTATGCAAAATAGCTGTTTTCAAGCTTGGTTAAATTTGAGAACTGTGTGTGTGGCTACATTTTCTGACCAAACTCCGTCACAGATCAACCTCCTCCCACCCAGCTTTGATTCTCTTAGTCTTACCCTGCACATAGTGGCCTATTGCAGAATCATTTTTTCCTCAGAGATCTTGACCTAAGACACACTTGTTTCTAGGACAGATATCTTACCACAAATATTGTCCTTGTAGGAAGTAGCTATGATTGGACACATCCCCCGAGTTCCAGCCAAGATATGCAGTGTCAGAGTAGGGTTTAGATAGTTTTCAGTATTCATGTACACAGGCACTCCCTGTGATCATGCCAAGGTGATGTTACATGTAAAAATCAAGACACTTACCAGTTACCACCAGTTTCAGGGGGTTGCTTGACTCTGACCAGAGCTCTCCACTCTGATAGAAGCAGGTGTAGATCCCTGCAGTATGTGAGGTCATTTGTGAAATGAAGAACTTGACTTTATTCATCGATCTCGATGGCTTTGGTCTCTCCAAGGCAAAAAAGCTTCCTTCAAAGTACAGTTGATACTCAGAAGCACTCTGAGCCCCCTGACACCAGATGTTCACCGAGTTTCCTTTTGTGACCATGATACTAGGTTTGGCCCAGATGATGGGTTTTGGGAGAGTCTCTGAAAAGGGACCAGAAGTAGGCATCCCAGGTGAACCATTTACCTATCTATACCATTTTTTTCTCAGCCACCAGCTTAAGGCCACCCTAGCGAGGCAGAATGCCTGCCTCTGTCTCTGGAGGTTCTCAGATGGACCTCTAACACATACCCGTAAGAATGACCCTAAGACTCCGAGGGAAGGACTTACGTTTTTCAGTGTTGATCCTTTGGCTCAGACATAGACCTAGAAAACAGTGATAATGATATACAGTCTCTCCCCACACCTGCTCTCCATTCCTCTCCCCTTTAGCGAAGGACTCACCAAGGCAGAGCAGGGCAGTGAATGTTGGCAGCATACCAGTAGCCAGTCCGGTGCTGAACAGCATATGTGGACTGAAGCCTGTGGGTGAGGGAGATGAACAGGATGTGGTGGGTGAGGCCTAACGCTAATCAGCATGCGACTTTCACACATTTTTTTTTTTTAAAACAGAAAGATTCACAGCTCTCCCTTTACCATTGATCTTGGACTTTAGACAAAGGCTTGGTTCACATAACACATTTAACCACGTTTTGGACCTAAAAGGTTACTCTGACCATCAACTGCTCAGTCTGCAATCGGTTTCTGGGTTAACCTACAAATCCATTCAAAGGAAGGCATCGAGGATAACCAGAGCAAAACGTCTGAGTGTTTTCCAATACGGGGATTTTAATCTTTGCATTCCCATGTGCAACATACATGTGTTTGGATTTGATAATTAGTTTAACAGGAAAGCAACATTAATACAATATTAATAATTTTTCTATTTTGTCCCAGTAAAATGTTATTATTCTATTTTTATCTTCATGTGCATGTGTGGCATGCACTTGTATGTATATTTGCATATGTATATAGACACATCTATGTACATGTGTGCGTGTGGAGGCCTGAGGTTGATGTCTTGGATCATCCTTGGTTGCTTTTCCATCTTATTTACTGAGTCAGAGTCTCTCAATCAAACCCAGAGCTCAACAGTGTGATGAATCTCCCTAGCCAACTTGTTCTGTGGATTCCTTGTCTCTGCATTCCCAGGCTGGAATTACAAGTGGGCTTCTATGTCCATCTGACATTTTATGTGGGCTCTAGGGAGATAAACTCTTGTCTTTACACTAGCATAGCAAGCATTTTAATCACTGAACTATCTCCTCAACGCTTATTAGATGTATGTGTATTTGCAAACATGTCCACTTATTTTTTTTTGATAAAATGTACCTCAAGAGCCAGGAGCTTGCCAAGTATGAAAGGTTGGCTGACCTACGAGCCCTAGGTAACCACCTATCTCTCTCTTCCAGCACAATTATTATATAAGCATTTGCTACCACACTTGGCACTTATATTTAAAGATTCAATTTTTTAATTATGTGTGTTTCTGTGTGGGTATATACACATGAGTGCCCAAAGAGGCCAGAAGAGAGCATAGGATTCCCTAGGGCGGGAATTACAGGTGCTTGTGAACCTTCTGACATGGGTGCTTTTAACCACTGTGCCACCTTCCTAGCTTCTGCTAGGCTTTATTTTCTTTGAGGCTTTTGAGGACTGAACTGAGATTCTCCTACTTGTTAGGTAAGCGTTTTACTGACTTGTTGGTCAGGTTATTTGCTCCTTCCCTTCTCCTCTATTAATTTTGTGTTTTGCTGTTTTCCTGTGTTGGACAGCAGTTACTCCTTCCTGTCTTATCTTTTTCTCTCATGAAATTTATTATTTCTTGTATCCCTGCAACTGAGAGCATCTTTTTTTCCTTTCTGTGCATGGTATTAGTTTTGTCATCTTCTGGGAGGCTCGTGTGGTGGTCATGACAATCTTTAGTTTGTGCTTACATGGAAAAGTCCTTACTGTCTTGTCAGTTTCATGGCACAATTTTTTCTGTATAGAGTTAATAATAATAATATAGTTAATATAGTTGAGTTAATCAGTTTCAAGTCTTGAAGTACATCATTCCACATTTTTCTGCCTTTTAGAGTTCCTGAGAGACCTGACATTGTTCTGATATTCGTGGCTTTATAAGTGAGTTGGTGTCTGTCTCTTATAGTTTTTAATATTCTTTCTTTGTCTCATATTTTTGATATCTTGATTGTATCATGAGTTTTACTCTGATTATATATCTAGTTGGAGTTCAAGGTAACTTGTATTTGAATATTTATGTCTAGACTTGGGAAGCTTTCTGCTGTAATTTGACTTTATAGATTTTCTAGACCTTCATTTTTTTCAACATTTTTGTCATCTGGTGGATTTTCAGGTTTTTTTCTTTTAACCATTGTTCTAGTTTAATTTCTGTTGCTGTGATAAGTTACCCTGAGAAAAGTCACCTTGAGGAGAAATGGTTTATTTGGCTAACAGTTATGTGTTCGTGTCAAGGCAGGAATTCACACCCTATTTTTTTCAAACTCATGATTTATATTTTTGGTTGTGAGCTTAGCATTTAATGGCTGAGCCGTCTCTCTAGCCCTCAAGATTTCTTTTATGATATGAATCTCCAAAATAATTTCCTCACGATTTCCCTAAATTTTATTAGCATGTATTAATTGTGTAATTGAGGCTTTTGGTATGACGTTCCATACATGTGTGGAATACATACAGCTTTGTGGTCTTTCCACAAAAGAGCCATTACTTTTAATTACCCTTCCCATTTTGCCATTCCACATGTCTAATAATCCTCATCTTACTTTATCTCCCTCCAACTTCAGATTACACTTAGTATAGAATATATATGTTATTGGTGTTGGTGAGACTGCCATATTCTAACTTTTTTAAACAATCAATTATTGATTCAATAGTTTGAAATACATTAGTATTGTTATAAGATAGAACTCCAGCATCATTTAAAGTTGCAAGTGAAGATTTTGTGCCTGAAATGAAGTTGTCATTTAATACAGTTTCATATTCTAATATCATTGTGTCCTTCATTTATTCTCATGTTTATGAATTTAATTTACATTTAGACAATACCAATACCTTAAAGTCAAAGGGGGGGCACTTACAATTTTAGCCAGTCCACCAGTCACTTATAATTAGTAGAGACACTTTAAAAACTTCCAAATTCCAGTGTAGATGGAAGAGAGGAGTCACAACATTGCATCCCTAGCCAAGGAACTCTTTTGGCAATTGATGGCTGCTAGGAGAGGGAGTCAGATGTTTTTCCCTGAGGATGCAGCCATTAAGAGGTTGCCCATGTTCCACTAGATGCCCCTACAGCATGCACATACTGGCAGCACTAACTACGTTCAGCAAATTTTAAAATAGAATATGCAAAGGTTGGGTGGGCATAGTGGGGATATGGATAGGAAAGGAATTGAAGGGGAGGAGATGGGAGTGGATTTCTTCAAAATACGTTCACACATAAAAATTTCAAACAGTAAAAATAAAAATATAAAGAAGAAATACAAAGAATAAAGAAAACATGAGGATTAAAAGGGAGGTTCTGGCCTGATGTTGGAAGCCTGTTATCCTAGCTACCCAACAAACTGAGGCTTGAAGATTGTGGTGATGTATAAAAGAAGAAAGACTCTTGGTTTGATTGCCCAAGTATGGGCCTGGTTTACTCTAGAGGTAGTAGAGTTTAATAATAATGGTCTAATATAAGAAGCAATAGTGAATATAAATACACACACACACACACACACACACACACACACACACACACTCACTTTTGCATCAGGGCACTAATGTGTCAGAAAGGTGAAATAGGAAATATGGTATAACTGAGACGGTGCATTCAGCTGAGCTTGGAAGAGTTGCTTACATTGGACGTTCAAAGTATAGTATGTTTGATTGTAAGGTTATTCCACATGTCAACTAATTCTGAACAGGCTGAGTATATAGTATGTCAGAAGAATTAGTACATAGCTATAAAGATCTTAAATCACATTATTAAATTGACTACAAGTTGAATGAAAGTTTGATTTGCAAAGGCAAACTTTAAACATCATTTCTTAGAAAAACCATTTGCACAGAGGATCAGAAGTTCGAGGTGAGACTGTGCCACAAAGTAAGTTCAAGGCCAGCTGGGAAAATGCTATGAAAACTTGTCTTAAAATAAAAAGAGGGCTAGGGATGTAACTCATTTGTAGATAACTCATTTAGCATACATGAGACCTTTTGTTCAACCCACACTACTGCAAAAAGGAGAAAAATCAAAATGGTATAAAAAGATGGAAAATTATGATCATTTTTCTTCATTTGCTTTCTACAGTTGTAATAAAATGCCACGACCAAAGCGACTTGTAGAGGAAAAGATTTATTTGGTTTACAGGTTACATCCCATCATCAGGGGAAGCCAGGGTAGAAAGTGAAAGCATACGCATGCAGGCAGGAACTGAAGGCAGAGTCCATGAAAGAATGCTGCTTACTGGCTCGCTCTTCATGGCTTGCTCAGTTTGCTTTTCCTAAAACCCAGAAACACCTGCCCAGGGAGAGACCCCCCACAGTGAGCTGGCCTCCCTGCTCCCACAGCAACCGTTAATCAAGAAAATACCCCACAGGCTTGCTTGAAGGGCAATCTGACTGAAGTATTTTTTCAATTAAAGTACCCTCTCCCCAGATGCTCCTAGTTTGTTTCAAGTTGACAAAAAAACTATCCAAGGGAAGAATGAAATTGTGTAATTATAGTATAAGCTCACGAATAAAAGAAAAATGTATTAAAAAGCCAAACTTGTGTGCTAACTAATAGAGAAGATATAGCACCAGATCAATCCATGACCATACCATCTGATGTCTCTGTGTATTGGTTAATTTTTTGTCACCTGACAGAAAGAAAGACAAGACTGACTCTGGCTCATCTTTTCAGAGGGAGTATTCTCTCATGGCAGGAAGGAATATCATAGAAGGAGTTCCATGGGAGTGTATGGTGGTAGACATCTAGATGGGAACCTGAGGTGACTATAACCTTCAAAGAGTAGCCTCCAGTGACCTATATATATCACACCTTGAAGGTTCTATACATCTCCCCAAACAGCATCCTCTGCTGGGGAGTAAGTATTCAAACACATGAGCCTGTGCTGGACACTTTTCGCTCAAACCTTATAGCCTTCAGATAGATCCAAGCTTTTAATGGCTTTTCCTGTTTGCAAGAACCTGTGGTTCCCAGTATTTATCTACAGTCACTAGGTCTGACACCCCGTTTGCTCCATCTCTTCGCAGCCCATTCCTGACAGCATTCCTTGTGTGAGATCCTGCGGCTGTACCAATCTTCAGATACTATCACCAAGAGGATCACAAGGACCAGCTCAGCCATACCTATCCGGATTGAATTCTCCATCATGTAATCATGCTTCTCGGAGTCTGGAGATGTAACTGAAAGAAAAAGGTGATTGTTGGTCATGATCCATTCTAGCCTAATTTTATGTCTTTGAATAAGGGGCTCATTCCTATATTGATGTGCCAAAGTGTGGTCCTTTTTAATAAACTCCTATATTCACAGACCTCACACTTTTAGGTTGTATGGGACAGAGGGAGGTCACAGGTGAGAAATTGTGGTTCCTGGGAATGAAGGTGATTATGGGGAGGTTGTTCTTTGTCTTTCTCATCTCACTGGGTGGTTTCATTAACCCTGTGTCTGGAGTGGTAAATTTTTTCCTTCATACTTTCCTCACCCTACATGAGAATTTATTAATTGTTGCCTGGGAGATATGTATATGACAAGATTTCAGATAAAAAAATTACCTTCACTTAAAAATTATTCTTATTATGATGGGGATAGAGCCCATTGCTTTATGCACGCTAGGTAGGCATTCTGTTACTCAATTTCAGCCCAATTTATCATCCCCATTTTTTAAAAATATTTTTATTAGATATATTTCTTTACTTACATTTCAAACGTTATTCTCCTTCCCAGTTTCCTGTCCATAAGCCCCCATTCCCTCCCCTCCTCTTCCCCCATGCAGGTATTCCATCTATACATCTCCCTTATTGCCCCCCCATATTCCCCTGCACTGGGGGTCCAACCTTGGCAGGACCAAGGACTTCCCCTTCCACTGGTGCCCCAACAAGGCTATTCTCTGCTACATATGCAGTTGGAGCCCTGGGTCAGTCCATGTATATTCTTTTGGTAGCTCATCTCCATTTTTTTAAAGATTTATTCATTTATTATATATAAGTACACTGTAGCTGTCTTCAGATACACCAGAAGAGGGCATCGGATCTCTTTACAGATGGTTGTGAGCCACCATGTGGTTGCTGGGAATTGAACTCAGGACCTCTGGAAGAATAGTCGGGTGCTCTTAACCACTGAGCCATCTCTCCAGCCCTCCCCCTCTTTTTTTAAGGGAGAACTCTTTTTAAATTTTTTTTAACATTTATTTATTTATTATGTATACATCATACAGCTTTCTGCCTGCATGTATGCAACTACAGGCCAGAAGAGGGCACCAGACCTGATTATAGGTGGTTGTGAGCCACCATGTGGTTGCTGGCATTTTTTTTTTAATTTATAAAATTTTTCTTTTTAAAAATTTATTAATCATTTTATTTGTTTACATTTTAAATGTCTTTCCCTTCCTGGTCTCCCCTCCATGAACCTCCCACCCCATTCCCCTCTCCTTTGTCTTTAACAAGGTACTCTACCTGCCCACTCCTGCCTTACTCTTCTAGCATCCCCCAATCCCTGTTCTCTGGGGCATCAAATCTCCATAGGACCAGACAATGATGCCCAGTAAGTTACTCATTTTTATTTCTTCATGTTAGATGCTCTTTATTTTACCAACCTATGTTTTTAAAGGGTATAATATAATAATATGCTTACAATAGTCAGAAAATTTAAACATTTAATAGCTTCCTCTTTTTAAAAGAGGGTTTTCCTAGCATGCACATGTGAGTGATATTCTATCTTATGAAAAAGACTTAGTTCTATTTCTTAGTTATATGAAATGTGATTTTTTTCTTTTATCATTATCATGAACAAGCATTTTAAAATCTAGTTTGGTTGAATTTATTAGTTCAGAGAAAGCAAGTCATATATCTTGTTTTAAAAACTATTTTCTGTGTCAAGGTCAAGATGATTTTTTTTCCTGTGGTCTTTCACTAGGTATATTTTGCAGTTAGTTCTCTAAGTCATCAGGGATTGGTTCTTATATTTAATTGTACTTCGATTCTTTTGTATGAAAATTGAGTTTTGTCTATTCTGCTAATTGAAAAGACCTGTCTAGCTCTACAACATTGTTATCCACAGCTATCACAATGCATAAGCTCATAGCATGACTAGAGTGATAGCGCTCTTTTCAAAAGATAGATATAAGAGGCTGAATGTGGTCAGCCCACTCAGTTACCAGCAATTGTTTTTTTCTCAGAAGTCTAACCTTTTCTCCTTCCTTTAAGTACGGTGTTATATGTAAAGAACATAATAAATGAGTTTCATGATTCAGTCTTTATATTTTTTTCCTGGCCAATCACTCTCAGCAAATTCTGAAACTGAGTTTAAGGATTGCTAGTTACTAAGATTTCAAAATTCCAATGATACGCTACAGTAGACTGTGTTCTATTTCAACATGGATCCCTGATAATCTATTTTGAATTTGGGACTTTTAGTTTGATACACACACATACACACACAGACACACAGACACAGACACACAGAGAGGTTTAGTGTGGAGTAAGTGAGATGCCTCTTTCTATTCATGTTACTCAGGGGAGTGAGTTTCTACTGCCATACTCATTTATCTCAGGACACCTATTTATACCCTCACTTAGAGATAGCCTTGGTAAAGAACAAAGAGCTGGGCCATGCTGTATCTACCTGAGACAATGAGCTCCAAGGCATCACTGGGGGCTGACCACACATAGGGGCTGTTGTTGTGCCAGCCGTAGCATCTGTATTTTTCCAATGAAGTCAGCGTTCACAGGACCCAGGTGGAAGTTGCCTTGAGACTCCTTATGTTGGTGCAATGGCAAGGAAGCTCCTCCCTCTTTGGCCAGTGAAAATCTGTTGAACAGGTTGTGGGCTGAACTACACTTGAAGGAAATGTTCTCTCCTGGTAACAACACAAGGCTTTGATCTGTGGAGAGGACAGGTTTGTCATACATGCCTGGAAGAGTAGATAAGGAGGTGTTAGCAAAATTTTGTTATTTAAAACAAAGATTTTCAGGGACTGGAGCAATGGGTCAACAGGTAAAAGTACTGACTGAATTCCCAGAGTCACAGTTGTTTGTAACCCCAGTTCTGGATGATTGGGATTGCAGACTGGTACAACCATTCTGGAAATCAATCTGGAGGTTCCTCAGAAAATTGGACATTGAATTACCTGAGGATCCAGCTATACCTCTCTTGGGCATATACCCAAAAGATGCCCCAACATATAACAAAGACACGTGCTCCACTATGTTCATAGCAGCCTTATTTATAATAGCCAGAAGCTGGAAAGAACCCAGATGCCCTTCAACAGAGGAATGGATACAGAAAATGTGGTACATCTACACAATGGAATATTACTCAGCTATCAAAAACAATGACTTTATGAAATTCATAGGCAAATGGATGGAACTGGAAAATATCATCCTGAGTGAGATAACCCAATCACAGAAAAACACACATGGTATGCACTCATTGAGAAGTGGCTATTTGCCCAAATGCTTGAATTACCCTAGATGCACAGAACACATGAAACTCAAGAAGGATGACCAAAATGTGAATGCTTCACTCTTTCTTTAAAAGGGGAACAAGAATACCCTTGGGAGGGAATAGGGAGGCAAAGTTTAGAACAGAGGCAGAAGAAACACCCATTCAGAGCCTGCCCCACATGTGGCCCATACATATAAAGCCACCAAACTAGATAAGATGGATGAAGCAAATAAGTGTAGGCCAACAGGAACCGGATGTACATCTCTCCTGAGAGACACAGCCAGAATACAGCAAATACATAGGCGAATGCCAGCAGCAAACCACTGAACTGAGAACAGGACCCCTGTTGAAGGAATCAGAGAAAGGGGTGAAAGAGGTTGAAGGGGCTTGAGACCCCATATGTAGAACAATGCCAAGCAACCAGAGCTTCCAGGGACTAAGCCACTACCCAAAGACTATACATGGACTGACCCTGGGCTCCAACCTCATAGGTAGCAATGAATAGCCTAGTAAGAGCACCAGTGGAAGGGAAGCCTTTGGTCCTGCCAAGACTAGACCCCAGTGAACGTGATTGTTGCGGGGAGGGTGGTAATGGGGGGAGGATGGGGAGGGGAACACCCATATAGAAGGGGAGGTGAGGGTCTAGTGGGATGTTGGCCTGGATACCGGGAAAGGGAATAACAATCGAAATATAAATAATAAATACCCAATTAATTAAGATGGAAAAGAAATCAATTGATGGTGTTGGAGAGATGGCTCAGTAGTTAAGAACACTGCTCCTGACACACTCAAACTAATAGAAGAAAAAACTAGGGAAGCATCTGGAACACATGGGCACTGGAAAAATTTCCTGAACAAAACACCAATGGCTTATGCTCTAAGATCAAGAATCATACAAATGGGATCTCATAAAACTACAAAGCTTCTGTAAGGCAAAGGACACTGTGGTTAGGACAAAACGGCAACCAACAGATTGGGAAAAGATCTTTACCAATCCTACAACAGATAGAGGCCTTATATCCAAAATATACAAAGAACTCCAAAAGTTAGACCGCAGGGAGACAAATAACCCTATTAAAAAATGGGGTTCAGAGCTAAACAAAGAATTCACAGCTGAGGAATGCCGAATGGCTGAGAAACACCTAAAGAAATGTTCAACATCTTTAGTCATAAGGGAAATGCAAATCAAAACAACCCTGAGATTTCACCTCACAGCAGTGAGAATGGCTAAGATCAAAAACTCAGGTGACAGCAAATGCTGGCGAGGATGCGGAGAAAGAGGAACACTCCTCCATTGTTGGTGGGGTTGCAGACTGGTACAACCATTCTGGAAATCAGTCTGGAGGTTCCTCAGAAAATTGGACATTGAACTGCCTGAGGATCCAGCTATACCTCTCTTGGGCATACATCCAAAAGATGCCCCAACATATAAAAAAGACACGTGCTCCACTATGTTCATCGCAGCCTTATTTATAATAGCCAGAAGCTGGAAAGAACCCAGATGCCCTTCAACAGAGGAATGGATACAGAAAATGTGGTACATCTACACAATGGAATATTACTCAGCTATCAAAAACAACGACTTTATGAAATTCGTAGGCAAATGGTTGGAACTGGAAAATATCATCCTGAGTGAGCTAACCCAATCACAGAAAGACATACATGGTATGCACTCACTGATAAGTGGCTATTAGCCCAAATGCCTGAATTACCCTAGATGCCTAGAACAAATGAAACTCAAGACGGATGATCAAAATGTGAATGCTTCACTCCTTCTTTAAAAGGGGAACAAGAATACCCTTTGGCAGGGAAGAGAGAGGCAAAGATTAAAACAGAGACTGAAGGAACACCCATTCAGAGCCTGCCCCACATGTGGCCCATACATATACAGCCACCCAATTAGACAAGATGGATGAAGCAAAGAAGTGTAGGCAGAAAGGAGCCGGATGTAGATCTCTCCTGAGAGACACAGCCAGAATACAGCAAATACAGAGGCGAATGCCAGCAGCAAACCACTGAACTGAGAACGGGACCCCCGTTGAAGGAATCAGAGAAAGAACTGGAAGAGCTTGAAGGGGCTCGAGACCCCATATGTACAACAATGCCAAGCAACCAGAGCTTCCAGGGACTAAGCCACTACCTAAAGACTATACATGGACTGACCCTGGACTCTGACCTCATAGGTAGCAATGAATATCCTAGTAAGAGCACCAGTGGAAGGGGAAGCCCTGGGTCCTGCTAAGACTGAACCCCCAGTGAACTAGACTGTCAGGGGGAGGGCGGCAATGGGGGGAGGGTGGGGAGGGAACACCCATAAGGAAGGGGGAGGAAGGGGATGTTTGCCCGGAAACCGGGAAAGGGAATAACACTCGAAATGTAATAAGTCAAGTTAATAAAAAAAAAAAAAAAGAAATATTCAAGTTAATAATAAAAAAAAGAAATAGGAAAATTTATTAAAAGCCTTAAATTATATGAGGAAAACATATAAATGTAGAAAAAACATAAAAGGCAGTTTGTAATATATGTTTATGCAAAATTGTATCCAAATATGTGAGATTATAAACTATTAAAAACTACTTGGTACAAAAGGCATCAGCAAAATGAATACTTTTGCTTTTTAAACTTGCTTAAGGAATGGAAAAACAATTTACAACTTGGAAGAATTATTTGCTAAGCACACCTGAGAATGCACTTATAAGAATAGAGAAGGACCTCATAGAGTATTGCCAAGGCAGCTAATGTACATGCAGAAAGATTTGAAGTTTCTTTACAATATGAAAGCGAATTGGAGAAGAAAAGATGCTTGGTGTCCCTAGTTAGCAAGCAGTTTCAAATTAAATCTAAAATGAGCTATAATAGTCCAGTTAGAATGGCTGAAGTTCAAGAGATAATTGACATATGATATTGTTGATAGCATGGATTAGAAATCCCACATATTATTGGTGGGGGAGAAAAATGTCAGGACCACTTTGGAAAATTACATGTCAGATGCTAGAAACTTAAACTGACATATAATATGTAACTTAGTCATCCTACTCCAGGGTATCTGACTACCAAAAATTAAAGATTGAGTTCAGGCAGTGATTAAATATAAATACTCATAAATTAGTCAAACTTGAAGATGAAATTGAAATGTTCATCTGTTGGAGGTTATAACATACAGAGTTTAAATATATCAATACCACGAATACATAAAATGTTAGATACCAATTTTCCTCTTGATTGAATTACCCATAAACTGTTGAGCAGAACTGGTAAAAATCACTATAAACACATTTCAAATTTAAAAAAAAAAAAAAAGAACACTGCTCCTATAGGGGTGCCGAGTTCAATTCTCAGAACCTACATGGTGGCTCACAACTATCTTTAACTGTAGTCTAATGGGATTTTATGCCCTCTTCTAGTATACAGACATGCATTCATAGAAACACTGTCATACATACATATTTTTTAAACAGAAAATTCAGTCGAATAAATCAACTAAAAGATTTCCTCTAAAAAAAGATGTCATCTTTTTCCTGTTTAATTTTTTTTTTTGCAGCAGGTAGGTGTTATGTTTTGTGAACAAAATCTCAGCACTTGAGAGGAGAATTTGAAAGTCATGAGTTAAGGTTAGCATGGGATACATAGTGAGACTCAGACTCACATCTAGAAAAGCCTGTGTGCTGCAGTGCAATGCACAGCAGGGTTGGTTCCAACCACAAAGACAAAATTATGTCATTGGTAGGAAAGTGAATGTGACTGAGGATTTTTATATTAAGTTAATTAAGTCAGACTCACAAAAAGTATTATGTTTTCTCCTTTGTGGACCCTAAGCTTTTACATAGATACATAAATTAATGTATGACTACGTGACATGAAAGTAGAAGCAATACTAAACACAAACAAAAAAACCCCAAAAAGAACAAAAGCAAATTTATTATTTGTGATGCAGATTGGATCCAGGGTCTTATGTACAATACACAAACACTGTACAACTTTTTATACACTGATTTTAAAAAAAATTATTTAGGTTTTGAGATGGGGTCTTGAAACGTAACTCAGGTTAGCTTTGAACTCATGAACCTTCTGTCTCAGCTTCTTGAGTGGTGAGATTACTGATGTATACCGACATACTAAGCTTCTCCTTTCCTCTTCTCCTCTCTACTTCCCTCCGCTCCCATTCTATCCCCTCTTCTTCCTTTGTTCTACCCCTCCTTTCCTTCCTTTGCACACCACTTTGGTGATGCCAAGAATCCTGAAGGTGCTGTTTGACAAAGTTACAGTGTTTGGGCAATCTGGACTGATCATTCACTGCCCTTGCTGGATACTTGCTGCACACCTTTTGCTATACGTATGCTTCTTGCTATTAAAGGTCTCTCCCCAAAAGCTTGAGCTGGGATAACAAAAAACTAGTGTAAATAAGAATGAAATTAATGAAAGTTCCCTGGAAAAAAAATAGTTATGCAGAAAATTGAGTCTTTGTTAAGAACTTACTACTTAAATAAACATTTATGTCTTAGAGAGTATTGTTAGTAAGCGTGAGACAGAGGATTTGAGAAGAATTATTAAAGAAAAAATCTTAAGGAAATACTGGAAGCTGACAAACTGTAATTTTATGCCCAACTTTAGAAATAAGGAACTTGTATGAATAGGAAGAGATCTTGATCATACAGTAAATGACAGGCCGTGGTACCTTCCTTAAGGCAAAAGTCAGCAGTTTTGGGAATTCTGATGTTCTTCTGTTCTTTACAGAATTGTAATAAATATAGGGATTGTACTAAAACAAGGGTTCATGACAGACACAGAGGAAGGCATCCTGGCTCAGTGAACTGCCTGTCTTTCTGAATAGACTTGTCAGTCCAGAACTTTACTGTTAGACTCCCTTTGCTTAATCAAGGGGTTGCACAATATTTTAAGAATCAATCAATCAACAAACAAACAAACAAACAAGAACTGTAGTCCTATGCCAAATATAAAAGAAATATAGAGGAAGAAAAGGAAGAAGTAAATAGGGGGTCAGAGATTGAACTTTTGTAGAAGGCCAAGTTAGATGTAACAGGTAATAGGAAACAAGTTTTGATCTATTAATCTTATGCCAAACTGAGACAGAATGAAATCTAATGAAGTCATCCTGTCTAGCACTTCTGTAACTGCAGGGCTTTACAACACCAGTCTTAAGGAGGAAGACATTGAGTTTAAAGAAAATTGTTTTTATCATAATGTTACTTTTTAGTTCTTATAAAATTGCTGTTTACTCATTTTGTTCCTCTTTAAATATTCTTATGTAATCAAGGAAGACTTTAGAAGAAAATGTGTTTTGAAAAGCTGTGTAATAAATGCATAAAATGTCTGAGGAAATGATTTTATGTATAAATAAAGCTTGAAAGAGACAAAAGTTGTCAGAATAGAAAAAGCCATACCAAGATGTGCTTCCCCTCTGTCTGGTCTCTCATGAAGTGAATGATGCCTCATGTATGATCCTTTTTTCCCTTCACTGCTGTTGCATGCACCCTTTTCCTGACCCTGCCCTCAGCTGAGGCTGGCCCCTGGCACACCTCTTTCAGCAGGCTTTTATGTAGCCTGGGCTAACTTCAAACTCATTATATAGCCACAGATGGCCTAGAATTTCTGTTCCTCCTGCTTCTGCCTCTGGGATTATTACTGTGCATGATCACATCTGTCTTATTTTTAAACTAAATGGTGTTGTGTATTTATCATGCATACTGTAATGCTTGATACATATATATATATATACATATATATATATATGTTATATATATTGTATAATGGCCAGTTAGGGTGAATTAGCTTATGTTTCACACATGCTTTTTTTGGTGGTAAGAACAACAACATGAATTGCTTCTGGTCTTTTTGTAGTGACCCATGACTCAGAGTAGTCATAAGAAAAGTATCAGACAACTACTAAAAATAGTAAGTCCCAGAAAATACTTACCTCTACTCTTTGAAACTGCTAAGAATATAAAAGACATTAGAAACTGTGATATCCGAGAGAGGACTAAATGCAATGTAAGATCTTTGAAGGGGTCCAGGATTAGATAAAGGTCATTTAGATAGCAACTAAGGAAATTTAAATATACTGTGCAATCAGCTATGAAGGGTGTATTGATATTTATTCATTCATTCTTGGTGAGAAACTTTTTTTTTTACTGATGATGGATGTTAGCAGTAGAGAGTCTGTACCCTGGAGAGATGGAAATGACTTTCAACCTCTTCTCAGTTTTTTATGAACCTAAAGTTATCCTAAAATTATGGGAGGTGAGGAGGATCTGGGATGAATGGGGTGGGAGGGGGAGTATGATAAAATTATATTATATGAAATGTAAATAAATGAAATTTAAATAAAGATTAAAATATAAATGCTGGGGAGCCAGCCTCGTCATGGGTCTTCTTTCTTGTTGGTTCTTCTTGAGGCAGCAGAGGAGGAAGAGCATCGCTGGAGGGTAAGACTTTGTCTTACAAGATACAGAGGTAAGACTTTGTCTTACGAGATATTTAGGGTTGCTGTAAAATAATAAGCGCACTTATCTAAGTCTAAGTTACTATGCTACTGTAGCTGATTTACTTATCTATGTCTAAGCTACTATGTTATGCTACTGTAGCCTACCTGCCTTCTGTGTTCCTCTGAGGCCAGAAACTGCAATCTCTGGCACTTAGCACCTTATTCTTAAACAGCAGGAGATAAAGTAAAGGTTTAATTACTAGAGCCAGTTCCCTTTATGCCTCTTGCTTGTCAGGCTAGGGGGAAGTTTGGAGCAATAAACTTCTATTGAATCAAGAGAAGTGAATAGGGCTTGCAGAAGGAAAAACTTTTTTTTGTTTCCTTTATTAAAGTTCTTCAAGTTTCCTTTTTAAAAAAGCTAACAAAAACAAACAATTATACATGGGGGGAAATATATAAATAAACCTGTAAGTAATAAAAGTCCTAACTTACACCAACAGTCTCACCCTTGCCACCAATGCCACATCTCAGAGCCCTCTGCCTCAGGGAGGCAGCACTAGTCTATAAACTTCCTTCTCTCTTCCAACTCCCTCCAATGGAGGTCTTGACAGTGACTCGCTCTGTAGAAGCAGGAGGTAGGGAGAGTGCCATGAACACTAAAGACACGTCTTTATCATACCTCAACAAAACTTTGTGGGCTATAGTTTTGGACTGTGAGACCATGACTTCCCAATATGAATGAAGCCTAAATTCTGAACCACTCCCAAATGTGCTACAAAATACAGAACAGAGAAAATAGCTGAGCCAGAGTTGATACAAAAGATGAAATGAAACCTGAAGAGGGCTTCTTTCAGAAAACCTGGAAAGTAAAGCAGTGTTATGAGCTTCTCTGAGCTGAGCATTACTCACAGAATCCAGAGAACCCAATCACCGCTTGCTTTAGAACTTACATGTTCATTTGGGTGTGGTGGTGCACACGCGCACACCTTTGATTCTAGTGCTTGGGAGGCAGAGGCAGGAGGATCTCTGAGTCTGAGGCCAGCTTGGTCTACACTGTGAGTTCTAGGAAAGCCAAAGCTATGTAGACAAACCCTGTTTCAAAGGAGGGCAAAAACTAGATAACAATAACAACAACAACAACAACAACAAAAAAACAAAAAACAAACAAACAAACAAACAAACAAAAAAACAGCTGGGAGCTGTGGTGAGATGGCTGCTCTTTCAGAGGACCTGGCTTCAGTTTTCAGCATCTACAAGGTAGCTCACAATTGCTTGTTCCAGGAGATTCAATACCTCTTCTGGCTTCTCTTGGTACCATACATACATATAGGCAAAATATCATATACATAAAAAAATAACATAAAAACTTAAACCACATGCTTGGGGAGATGGAGAAATGGCTTAAGAGCACTGACTGCTTTTCCAGAGGACCCAGGTTTGATTCCCAGCACTCACATAGTGGCTCAGAGCCTCCTGTGGCTTCAGACTCAGGGGATCTGACATCCTCTTACGGCTTCTGCAGGTACAGCACACATGTGGTATACAGACATACATGCAGCAAAACATTCATGCACATAAAAAAATAAACATCAAAATAAAATACACGTTTGTTTCACTTTAAGAAAGCCGAATATCCCAGCATATCATAAATTGGGAGTGACTAACTGTACTCCATAAAGTGCCTGACCACAGGTCTGCGTTGAGCACCAAAGAGCTCTTGTGATTATAATATGTAATGTGACACAGAATAACCAACATTTCGCGAGTCCTTTATAAAGGTGGCTAATGGGAATGCTCCACAAGAACAGATGAAAGGACTAGTACTCAAGGAGCTGTGCTCGCACTGCCTTTAGTCTCTAAACTTAGAACTCAAGGTCCTCTCACTATTGCACTCCTCCCTCCTCCACTTGGCAAGCATGGGCTCTTCCTGCTTCTCCAGTGATGCTGAACTAATGAGGTTTTTGAATTTAGTTTCTTGTGCTGTATGTCAGGAACTTCGGCAAAGTCCGGGAACAGCATGAGTCTGTTTGCTGCTGCCAAGCCCTGGGAGTCAGCTCTGGGCTGCTTTCCCACAGTGCAGAGGCTTAGGTCACCTCACATGCTTGCTACTGCAACCTGCTCTCAACACTCGTGCATGGCCATGTAGCACTGGGGGTTGAGACAGGCTTCTTCAACATGCTATAAAAGTCCAGCACAACAAGTGGGGCCTGGTGGTCCTGAGACTCGTACATTCACCCCTGGAACAAGAGTGAGCAAGACAATGTAGGTTCAACTGTGTGCTATTACTGGCCCTGTTTGTCAGCCCCTGCACGTCCCACTAGAAATGCTCTCACCACTTGTCTGGCATGGGAGCCAGGTTCCTTGTGATTAATATTTGCTCAGCTTTAGAAATGTGACAGAAGTTGCCAGTCTTAGACTCTTAGCCCCTACAGGTTAGCTGACAAACTGAACCAAAATCTGACAGACAGAAGCTTCTGCTCTACTTCCTGGACAAACTAGTTTCTTTTCATGTATATAAGCACACGGTAGGTGTCTTCAGACGCACCAGAAGAGGGCATCAGATCTCTCATTACAGATGGTTGTGAGCCTCCATGGGGTTGCTGGGATTTGAACTCAGGACCTCTGGAAGAGCAGTTAGTGCTCTTAACCACTGAGCCATCTCTACAGCCCACTAGTTTCTTTTCAAACTGACCAACCAACAGATAAAGACAATTTTTGATCCGTTGTCTAAAGACTGAAAATGAGCTATGAAGCTGGTGTCATCCCCATGATCAGGAATAAGACCATCAATGCAAATTACAGCTCTTAAGCTAACAAACGCTTACTATGCTGAGGGAGCAAACCACCTACAGTACCTAGAGTGAACTTCATGAGAGCTTGTTTGGGATCCAGGATATAGTGAGATTCTTCTTTCACATCGACAATTGTGGCAAACTCCTTCATGGGAGCAGAGCTTGGGGCCACCCAGTCTCTCTGCATATAACCAAAATAAATTGGAATCCAAAAGGTAGATGTTCGGAGTCTTGTTGGTTCTGCAGCTCAGGCCTGTGAAGGCTGTGCTAGAGAGGCCCACTTCAAGAAAGCGGTACCTGTTCTCCTCAATGTGAGGAATGGAGCTCGGGGCAGTGGCCTCACAGCTCTTCTCTAAGGCAGAGAATTCGATGGCTGGGGCTGTGAAGACGTCCTGTGCAGAGCCAGAGAAACTTGCCGTGCCCCGGGATATAGTCCTGCAACATGCAGTGTAGAAGCTGAAAGGACTATAGGAGGTTAAAAAACTGCTGCATTCTATGCTGCCTGACACCACACGATAAAAAGTCTGCTCCTTGAGGTAGAAAGAATCCAGAGCTGCTGCCATCTCGAAGAAATAGATGGAGAAACCAAGATATTCCATGACAAAACCAAATTTACACAATATCTTTCTACAAATCCAGCACTACAAAGGATAATAAATGGTAAAAAGCCCAACATAAGGAGGCAAGCTATACCCAAGAAGAGGCAAGAAACTAATCGTCTTGGCAACAAAACAAAAGAAAGAAAAGCACACAAACATAACCTCACATCCAAATATGAATATAACAGGAAGCAATAATCACTATTCTTAATATCTCTCAACATCAATGGCCTCAACTCCCCAATAAAAAGACATAGATTAACAAACTGGATCATAACGAGGACCCTGCATTCTGCTGCCTACAGGAAACACACCTCAGAGACAAAGACAGACACTACCTCAGAGTGAAAGGCTGGAAAACAACTTTCCAAGCAAATGGTGGGAAGAAGCAAGCTGGAGTAGCCATTCTAATATCAAATAAAATCAATTTTCAACTAAAAGTCATCAAAAAAAGATAAGGAAGGATACTTCATATTCATCAAAGGAAAAATCCACCAAGATGAACTCTCAATCCTAAATATCTATTATCCAAATACAAGGGCACCTACATACGTAAAAAGAAACCTTACTAAAGCTCAAAACACATTGCACCTCACACAATAATAGTAGGAGATTTCAACACCCACTCTCATCAATGGACAGATCATGGAAACAGAAATTAAACAGAGGCGTGAACAGACTAAGAGAAGTCATGAGCCAAATGGACTTAACGGATATTTATAGAACGTTCTACCCTAATGCAAAAAGGATATACCTTCTTCTCAGCTCCTCATGGTACTTTCTCCAAAATTGACCATATAATTGGTCAAAAAAACAGGCCTCAACAGATACAGAAAGATAGAAATAATCCCATCGTGCTATCGGACCACCACGGACTAAAGCTGGTCTTCAATAACAATAAGGGAAGAATGCCCACATATACGTGGAAATTGAACAATGCTCTACTCAATGATAACCTGGTCAAGGAAGAAATAAAGAAAGAAAATAAAAACTTTTTAGAATTTAATGAAAATGAAGGTACAACATACCCAAACTTATGGGACACAATGAAAGCTGTGCTAAGAGGAAAACTCATAGCGCTGAGTGCCTGCAGAAAGAAACAAGAAAGAGCATATGTCAGCAGCTTGACAGCACACCTAAAAGCTCTAGAACAAAAAAAGCAAATACACCCAGGAGGAGTAGAAGGCAGGAAATAATCAAACTCAGAGCTGAAATCAACCAAGTAGAAAAAAAAAGGACCATAGAAAGAATCAACAGAACCAAAAGTTGGTTCTTTGAGAAAATCAACAAGATAGATAAACCCTTAGCCAGACTAACGAGAGGACACAGAGAGTGTGTCCAAATTAACAAAATCAGAAATGAAAAGGGAGACATAACTACAGATTCAGAGGAAATTCAAAAAATCATCAGATCTTACTATAAAAGCCTATATTCAACAAAACTTGAAAATCTGCAGGAAATGGACAATTTCCTAGACAGAGTACCGAAGTTAAATCAGGAACAGATAAACCAGTTAAACAACCCCATAACTCCTAAGGAAATAGAAGCAGTCATTAAAGGTCTCCCAACCAAAAAGAGCCCAGGTCCAGACGGGTTTAGTGCAGAATTCTATCAGACCTTCATAGAAGACCTCATACCAATATTATCCAAACTATTCCACAAAATTGAAACAGATGGAGCACTACCGAACTCCTTCTATGAAGCCACAATTACTCTTATACCTAAACCACACAAAGACCCAACAAAGAAAGAAGAACTTCAGACCAATTTCCCTTATGAACATCGATGACCTTAAAAAATACTCAACAAAATTCTGGCAAACCGAATCCAAGAGCACATCAAAACAATCATCCACCATGATCAAGTAAAGGCTTCATCCCAGGCATGCAGGGATGGTTTAATATCTGGAAAACCATCAACGTGATCCATTATATAAACAAACTGAAAGAACAAAACCACATGATCATTTCATTAGATGCTGAAAGCATTTGACAAAATTCAACACCCTTCATGATAAAAGTCCTGGAAAGAATAGGAATTCAAGGCCCATACCTAAACATAGTAAAAGCCATATACAGCAAACCAGTGGCTAACATTAAACTAAATGGAGAGAAACTTGAAGCAATCCCACTAAAATCAGGGACTAGACAAGGCTGCCCACTCTCTCCCTACTTATTCAATATAGTTCTTGAAGTTCTAGCCAGAGCAATCAGACAACAAAAGGAGGTCAAGGGATACAGATCGGAAAAGAAGAAGTCAAAATATCACTATTTGCAGATGATATGATAGTATATTTAAGTGATCCCAAAAGTTCCACCAGAGAACTACTAAAGCTGATAAACAACTTCAGCAAAGTGGCTGGGTATAAAATTAACTCAAATAAATCAGTAGCCTTCCTCTACAAAAAGAAACAAGCCGAGAAAGAAATTAGGGAAGCGACACCCTTCATAATAGACCCAAATAATATAAAAGTACCTCGGTGTGACTTTAACCAAGCAAGTAAAAGATTTGTACAATAAGAACTTCAAGACTCTGAAGAAAGAAATTGAAGAAGACCTCAGAAGATGGAAAGATCTCCCATGCTCATGGATTGGCAGGATTAATATAGTAAAAATGGCCATTTTACCAAAAGCGATCTACAGATTCAATGCAATCCCCATCAAAATACCAATCCAATTCTTCAAAGAGTTAGACAGAACAATTTGCAAATTCATCTGGAATAACAAAAACCCAGGATAGCTAAAACTATCCTCAACAATAAAAAAGGACTTCAGGGAATCACTATCCCTGAACTCAAGCAGTATTACAGAGCAATAGTGATAAAAACTGCATGGTATTGGTACAGAGACAGACAGATAGACCAATGGAATAGAATTGAAGACCCAGAAATGAACCCACACACCTATGGTCACTTGATTTTTTTGACAAAGGGCCAAAACCATCAATGGAAAAAAGATAGCATTTTCAGCAAATGGTGCTGGTTCAACTGGAGGTCAACATGTAGAAGAATGCAGATCGATCCATGCTTATCACCCTGTACAAAGCTTAAGTCCAAGTGGATCAAGGACCTCCACATCAAACCAGACACACTCAAACTAATAGAAGAAAAACTAGGGAAGCATCTGGAACACATGGGCACTGGAAAAAATTTCCTGAACAAAACACCAATGGCTTATGCTCTAAGATCAAGAATGGACAAATGGGATCTCATAAAACTGCAAAGCTTCTGTAAGGCAAAGGACACTGTGGTTAGGACAAAGCGGCAACCAACAGATTGGGAAAAGATCTTTACCAATCCTACAACAGATAGAGGCCTTATATCCAAAATATACAAAGAACTCAAAAAAGTTAGACCGCAGGGGAGACAAATAACCCTATTAAAAATGGGGTTCAGAGCTAAACAAAGAATTCACAGCTGAGGAATGCCGAATGGCTGAGAAACACCTAAAAAATGTTCAACATCTTTAGTCATCAGGAAATGCAAATCAAAACAACCCTGAGATTTCACCTCACACCAGTGAGAATGGCTAAGATCAAAAACTCAGGTGACAGCAAATGCTGGCGAGGATGTGGAGAAAAGGAACACTCCTCCATTGTTGGTGGGATTGCAGACTGGTACAACCATTCTGGAAATCAGTCTGGAGGTTCCTCAGAAAATTGGACATTGAACTGCCTGAGGATCCAGCTATACCTCTCTTGGGCATATACCCAAAAGATGCCCCAACATATAAAAAAAGACACGTGCTCCACTATGTTCATAGCAGCCTTATTTATAATAGCCAGAAGCTGGAAAGAACCCAGAAGCCCTTCAACAGACGAATGGATACAGAAAATGTGGTACATCTACACAATGGAATATTACTCAGCTATCAAAAACAACGACTTTATGAAATTTGTAGGCAAATGGTTGGAACTGGAAAATATCATCCTGAGTGAGCTAACCCAATCACAGAAAGACATACATGGTATGCACTCATTGATAAGTGGCTATTAGCCCAAATGCTTGAATTACCCCAGATGCCTAGAACAAATGAAACTCAAGACGGATGATCAAAATGTGAATGCTTCACTCCTTCTTTAAAAGGGAACAAGAATACCCTTGGCAGGGAAGAGAGAGGCAAAAAGATTAAAAAAGAGACTGAAGAACACCCATTCAGAGCCTGCCCACATGTGGCCCATACATATACAGCCACCCAATTAGACAAGATGGATGAAGCAAAGAAGTGCAGACCGACAGGAGCGGATGTAGATCGCTCCTGAGAGACACAGCCAGAATACAGCAAATACAGAAGCGAATGCCAGCAGCAAACCACTGAACTGAGAATAGGACCCCGTTGAAGGAATCAGAGAAAAGAACTGGAAAGAGCTTGAAGGGCTTGAGACCCCATATGTACAACAATGCCAAGCAACCAGAGCTTCCAGGGACTAAGCCACTACCTAAAAGACTATACATGGACTGACCCTGGACTCTGACCTCATAGGTAGCAATGAATATCCTAGTAAGAGCACCAGTGGAAGGGAAGCCCTGGGTCCTGCTAAGACTGAACCCCAGTGAACTAGACTGTGTTGGGGGGAGGCGGCAATGGGGGAGGTGGGGGGAACACCCATAAGGAAAGGGGGGAGGGAAGGGGATGTTTGCCGGAAGCTATCTTGTAAGGATGGATAAATACCAGGCAATTGTCTTATCTAGTTCAGAGGAAGACTTCATGCTGGCTAAGGTAGCCAAGCAGGACTGGCTGCAAGATCACGTCTTTGTGAAAGCAGAAATCAGGTGATCAGAAATCAGAAAATAAACTGCCTCAGGCTCTGTCATATAATAGAACATACATTGCCCACCACATTCCCCTCCTCACGGAGATCTGGTGTCCTACCTGTCCCTACTAAAACAAAACATGGACTGGTTGATTTAATCCAAAATATGTTGTCACATAAATAGGGAGAATAACATATACATCATCTCCTGAAGTGAGAAGTGCTTGTACCTCAGCAATTCCTGACTTTTCAAAAGCATTTCGTTCACAGAAAAGTAGAAGTCTCTGGTATCATCAAAAGACCAAAACATTCAAAAGTCACTATTTATTGCAGTTTTCAGAGTTAACAAGTTCAAAAGGTTGAAGAAAGAAACCAAAGTTAGTTATTCAAAAGCTGTTGGGTTTGGGGTTTGAGCTCAGTGGTGAAGGCTGACTTGCCTAGCAAACGCAAAACCCTAAAATTTTGATTACTCAAACTCTGGAAAACAAACAAATTGAGCAAAAAGAAAATCTTAAAGTTTTGCAAACAGTTTTCCTACAAAGCCTTGGTAAAAGTATTTGGTGCATTCAATGATTTCCCTGATGGCAGCTAACCTTCAACAGGTAGTGAGCATTGCGCCACAATGACTCTGTGACATTCATTGAACTACTCCCGGACGCTTCAATCTGCCGCTAACTTCAGAAAGCTGAGACTCTCAGTGAGCTAGGAAAGATGTGTTTTGTTAGGGATGCTCATTTCAGGCCCAGAGAAATGTAAAACCTCTAGGTTTTTGTTTGTTTGTGTTTTATTTTATTTTTGGAAGATGTTTTAAAAATCAGCTCAGGAGAACAGAAAGCGAGGCTGAGACGTTTGAAAGACTAATAACAACCCTGATGAAAAAAATCAAATTATCTAATGCAGAAACAAAGTGAACATACTGGCTCTGAAGTTTAGAACAACTTTGTGTGACAGCTCCAGCCTGGCAGGTTTGGGGAACACTTGAGAGGAGAAATGTGTCAATCCAGGCCATCTCCATAATCTAAAGCAAGGAAACAAGAATTCATAGAATTCTTATATTCCTAACTCTTAAATTAGAAATAAGGGAAGGAAACAAAAAGTGCTCAGGGAATTAATCTTTCTTCACATCAATGTGTTGAGGCCAGAGAAGCTGAGCTTTGGCAATGCCACTTATCTCAAACTCCAAGCTTATGAAGGTCTGAGAAACAGGGCTGGAAATGGGCATATGTGCTCCCCCTTCTCCATCACTGACAGGATGGGAAATGTCTTTCCATGAGACACATCTATGGTGAAAGCACAGACCATAGCTTTCTCACATTTTGAATTAGGCAGAAAGGAAGAATTGAGATACACATCACCAGGATCAGATGGGAAAATATAAGACTCTAACTGACCAAGTAAAGATCAGAATGGCTTTATCAGTCTATTCACAGATCCTAAATCAGAAATTCAGGTCAGTTCAGGAAGCTTTGATTCGGTGATTTATGCATTCTGTAATTCCTTTGAGACGGGATTTTAATATTGGTGAAAAATAATAGATCTATTTTGACCTCTCTATATGCTACTGAATCGATACTTGTCAAATAACTGACAACAGTGTGTGATGCCTTTGTTTAAAAAAACAAAATGTTATTATAATGGAATTACTACCTAAACTGGTCTTTTCAATTTACTGTACATTGATCAATCATGTTCATTATATCATCTAAATATTAATCTATATTTACGGTTGCCATACAAAATTTTCATAACTATTTCCCATGAACATAAATATAATAATTATCAATAAATTAAATAAATTTCATTACAAATCATTCGTTTAATCCTACCAAAATCATTGAACCTCAAAACAAATATGAAGAATAATTCCATCATAACTTTTAATAACTGCAGCATCTACC